>NW_015971544.1:418858-466015 GCF_000182565.1 Spizellomyces punctatus DAOM BR117
TTGACTGCTGAGATTGGAACGCAGTTGATGCGCTTGCAGCGAATATGATGGGGACGGACGGAGCGCTGTCCGAGACGTTGTTCAGGCCGTGACGGCCTTGTCGATGCTGTTACCGGGAAACGGTAGCCTCATGGGTATGTGTTGTGTTTACGCACAAGAAGATTCTAGTCAAATGTTGATCCAGTTGTGTGTTGAACAGCAGGAGACGGTGCGATGACGCAGCAAGCAACCGACATGTCTGCGATTTCTCCAGACCAAAACGCCACGGCTGCTGCGGTCGCTGCTGCTGCCGCCGCCCTGGTTGCTGGATTCAACGAAACGGCCATGCAGCAGAGTACGGACGCCATGATGACGCAGGACAATGAAGCGCAGATGATGGATATTGGGAAAGGTAGCGTATTTGGCGTACGATCCTTCTTGGTAGCATACGTTCCAACCGACTTTATACAACAGGAGACGATAGTCTAATGGGATCACCGCCACAGAGCATGCAACAAGTAGTGACGGCTTAGACAATTAGACAACAGCAGGGTGTGGACGATGATACAAAAGACTGACGAATGTCGTTGAGATTGCATAGTACAGTGACAGTGTCAGTGCAAAAGACACCACAAGGGGACTCTCCAAAATCATGCGAGTGCAGTATATATATATATATATATATATATTCGAAGAATGAAAAGCTATTTTTATGTCTGTACAAGAGAGATGTGTGTAGAATCGCTCAAGGACCCAATCCAAACTTGAGCACTCCACCGGCCGTTAAAGCGTCCGCTACTGCCTGTTTGTCTTTTTCATCTTGTGTTGCAGAGGGTTTGTTGTCGTGACTGGCATTATGAGGTTGCGTGTGGGAGGGTTTGGAAGTTGTTGACGTGCTGGCTTGTTGACCAGTTTGTTGCTTGTTTTGAGCTGCATGCAGTGATTGTTTGGTATTCGAATCTTTTACTGCCATTGAAAGCCAAGTCTTACCTGATGTATTCGCCTTGTCCATTGTTTTTGTTTTTACAAGTGTTAAAACCAGTGGATTTCTCCCTTTATATCAACTGATACCCGCTTACATAATGCGTGACATCATGTCAGGAGGTGTGACCCGTTGGGAGACCACGGACACAGAGGGAGTGTGATGTGGAAGTCCTTTTGCTTTTTTATTTATTGGATTTTGGTGAGTGACATTTTATGGGGTTTTGTGAGGATTGTTGGATCAGTGTCAAGATGTGATTGTTAAGGATTTTTCTTTTTTTGGGGGGTGTGTGAGGTTTGCTTTGTTGGATGATCATCAAAAAGGAGTTGAGTGGTTGGGTTGGTTGGTGGTTAGCAAGAGTGATTGACAGCAGCAACATCAGCAGCAATAGGAAAACAAAGCGAGTCACGCCTATTATTTCAACAGATGCCGACTGCGCAGGGGGAATCGATGTCGGTCAGCAAAAATGTGAGCTCAGCCCTCCAAATCCCCGGTGCTGCAAAAGGGGAAAATAGGGGGATAAATAGGTCGCTTTTGGGACAATGATCGTGGTCTCTTCTTTACTTTAAACTGTCCTTTTCTTGTGCGCGGCCACTAGATGTACAGCTCAATTGTTTACCAACACACTTGTGTTGTCAGCAAGATAGGCCGTCTTTACAGGTTTGTTGTAAATTGCCATGTGACGGGTATTGATAAAAGTGACGACGACGACGACGACGACGACGGGGAAAACACCAAAAACACAGCGCAAAAAAACGCAGACAGGAGTAAACTGGTACCCTTTTTTTGCGGAGGACTCGTAGGAGGGTTTAAACGCGTTCGGACACTCTAGTGTTCGCTTTTTTTTAAATTTGGGCATCAACAACCTTTTTGGAGCGACTTGCGCAAGTCATGGACAGTCCCCCCCTTCTCCAAAGGACTCTGCGGGTTTTGCGGAGGGGGGAACCTTGCAAGGAGCAGCCAAGAAAACAAACAACAACAACAACAGACAGGAGGAGGAAGAGATTTGGACTTTTTTGTGGGAGGGCGGTCGTCTCTCCTTTTTTCTTTTGTTTTTTGATTTGTGATTTGCCGCTTGGGCGGATGTTTGCGAGTTGAATGGATTTCTTATAAGTTGGGTTTTCTGGAGGGGGAACTTGTTGCCCTTGACTTTCCCTTCTGTCGTATTCCTTACTGCTTCTCCTTGACAAAAAGTGTTCCTTTTTGACCCCCATTAACTGTTATTTTATGGAATTTTGACACTTTTCCCAAACTTTTGGTTTCTTCTTTTTTTGTTAAATGATCGATTGCATGCATCAGGAGCTTTCTGCGTTGCTCTTACATCTGTCAAAGTAAAACGATTTAAGGCACCTTTACTTTGTTTGCCGGTTTTCATTACAATTACAGATATGGTTGATCCGTACTTTCCCCCACCACCTATTCCTCGTCCTTCTGCTGCCCCTCCAGCAGACGGTCCGGTTCCTTCCCCGTCACAGCACTCTTGTGCACACATGTATACCTTTCAGATACCCACCTGTAAGTCCCCCTTTTGTAGCAATGAAAACGGGTTCACTCTACATTTGACACTTTTAAACATGCCATAGATTATCCAGGACATCATCGACCACCAGCGGACTACTCGACCGCTCACCCACTCTACCGCACCATCAACATGGCCGAAAAACGAGCCTACCACAATGCAACCGAACGAGCCCGACGAGAGAACCTCAACAGTCGATTCCAAGAACTCGCTCAATCCCTCCCGTCACTCGCCAATGTCCGGAAACCTTCCAAATCCGTCATTGTGAACCATTCTCTCAGTTTTGTCCAAGATGTCAAGAGGAGATTGGAGATCAAGGATCGTGCGCTCGAGACATTGAGAAACAGAAACGAAGGATTGCGAAACGAAGTGAATAGATTGAGAAGTCTGTTGGGTATACCCTCCTCCGCAGACCCACTTGAAGAATTGGACGAAGATTTACAGGATAAAGAAACGAGTGCTAGTGTATCCACTAATATCGTATTACCCGGCGATACACTCCCCAAACCCAATAACCAAACTAAAATCAAACCCATCACCATCAAAACCGATACTTTTGAGCACGAAAGCGATAATGACGAACCACCATCCGGAACGGATACACTTGATATGGAGATACCCTCACCCACCGATACATCCCTTCCATACCCACCCCCATCTCTTTTAGTCCCAGATTTATACCCAACGTATCCCCAACGTCCCATAGACCCCTTGATCATTCAAGAAGAATATACCACACGCGAAACACCTACACCACCCAACGGAACACCCATTCTCGGAACACAACATCAAGAATATACAGAGCTTCCATTTCCTAGTATCCAGAAATGGGAGAATGAACATAATGGGGCTTTTGCTATGCGGAGAGCGTATTCGTTTGATGCGGCTTATTTACCTGGTATGCAGGCTGTCATGGGGTCCATGGCTACCCAAGAGAGGTTTTGAAGAGTTTTGGTTTTTGGGGGGGGGGGGGGGTAAAAAAAAAAGGGGGGGGGGTTTTGGAAAATTTGTATTTTTTCTTTTGTTTTTTGTACATGAAGGAGAAAAACGCTTTTGGTTATTTTTTTTTTTGTGGACTTTATGGGTATCGGTCGTATTTTGGACACTTTATGTTGGGGATTGCTACTTTTGTGTGGCTATCGGATTAAGATATAATTCTTGGGCGATAAATTACATTACGAAATAATGTACAGTTGCAAAAAAAAAATAAAGGCTTTATAACTCTCGGACATTACTGTCTTCTCCATCTTGCTCTCCTATTCGGTCCATACTTTGCAATTTGGATTTTAAATACTCGGTTTGATCTCGTGTTAGACCAAAGGACTCGAGAACTCTTTCATCTGGTACTTGGTCTCCACATTCTTGTTCTAGTTGTTCTATACGCTTGTCAAGGGATGCGAGTACCACTGATGCATTTCGTTCGGTAATGGGCGTTGGGAGACGTTGTGATCGGGTTAGGAGATATCGAGCGTGGGTGAGGGAGAGGAGTGCCCATGGTTTACATTCTTTGGAAAGGGAAAGGATGGCAGCAATTTCTTGCCAGGCGTTCGGGTCGTTTGTTCTAATGTTTAAATACGTGATGAACCGGTCGAGTGCCTTTACTGGTCGATGATTAAGACGGAGAAGATGGGCTCGAAAGAAAAGTTGTCCGGGTTCCTTGGACATCTTGAACCTTCATGAGCGATACACCACATTATTAGGATAAACCCAATATGCACCAACCTCTAGCGGCTCGGTAATCAGTAGAGCTTGATCCACTCGTCCAAGCTTTAATGCACATCTCCCAGCAATTTCTAGTGCCTCCCCCGCTTTCATGGGTTTCGGTAACGCCGAATTGAGGTGAAGGTATTCGAGGGAGAGAGAAAGGGCAGCATCATAGTTTTTATAAAGATAGTGGTGTTCCATGGCATTAACGAGTTCATTTGGACCCAGTTTTGTATTGAAGCGTTTTGAGAGTGGGTCAGGATTTTTATGAAACCACTAATATGGTCTGTGTTTGAGTATTATTCCGCAGGTGCAACGGACAATGCATATTTAATAGGCACTTACACCATCCAATGTGGCATTCATTCGATAGGACCAGTCAATAAAATGTCGTTGTCGTTTGGGTGCGACAGGTTCGTCTGCTTGGAGGATTTGGAAAAGCCATTCGTCATCCTCTGCAAATTGGAATAGCCCATGACTTTCGACCGCCGTGTCCTCTTGTACTTGCATTCCCTCAAGACCCAAACCCTAATCTCAACAAAGGTTCCCTTGAACAGATCTCTCTACACATGCGTTTCCGGACAGCCCAAAAACCGCCTTGTCCAAATGCACGTGACTGTCAATTTGGGGTCATCTCTTGGGGGGTGTTTGGGTTGTGGGTTCACCTTTAAGTGCTTTTCCTAGTTTTTTGTTGTTTGTTTCCTCTTTACATTCGGCACTTGCAGAAGGTTACATACGGACGAGTTGTTTTATTTTGCAAGACTGGACGATAACTGGAGGTGGGCTATACCATTTTGTGTGAGGAGATGGCGGAGATGGGGACTATCGCTGTTGGTTGGAAAAAACGGGCGTTTTTCAAAGGGAGGGAACCTATGTCGTTTTTTTCAAATGATGATGGATGAGGGTGGAGTGTTTCTCTGGGTTTGGAGGAAGGTGTTGCATCGAATGGGATGGTGGATGGAAACAAGAGCCCTAAAGTCCTGGTAGACTGCAGTTCAACCACGAGGCAGGGGCCATTTTTCGGAAATTTTTGGATTATTTGGGATATGTGGATGTTTGCGTGTGTGGATGTTGACATGCCTAAAAGTGTTCTTGCCAGATGGATTAACTTTTTCGATTTTGTGTGCAGAGTGCCTAAGTTCGCCTCCATATCAAAAGCGATACATTGTAGCTGTGGACAAAGAGCGCTGTATATAGTTTAGCATTTTGGTGAGTGGTTTTCCGAGTATTGTGGCAGAATACTCTGTATTCCGCAAATGTTATCAAGCCGGGCAAAAACGGGTTCCCTTGTGTTGACGTGTTATTAATAATGCCGCCTCGCGTTTATGCTTTTTAGCAGTATCTCGCGGGCCCCTTTTCAATTCATTCGTTGCAAGCAAAATACGAAAATCTTTGCATAAAGGCCGGGTGAAAAAGCCATCGCGACTCATGCTCAAGTCATGATCACACATGTTGATCCTAAACACCAAAACTTGGACGACAGCCCCTCTATACAAAAACACGGATACAGTAGATCTGCGCATTGTCGGACTGGTGGTGCTGCTACTCAGCGTGGCGTCTCGGTCGACATGGATCGGAAACAGGGCCTTGTACGGGAAATTGTGGTGAACCCAGATGGATCGTTGGGGGAGAGCGTTTTAGTGCCTAAACCTTTGGGCATACATGAGGCAGACCTTTTAGTTGATGCAAGACATATACCCGCCGATTCGGCAGCCTTGAATTCTGTACAGAGTCTTGGTCGTCCGCGCCAACCTTCTCGGTCTCCTCACACGACGCCCGAGACCTCAAATGGCGCCCACGCCCCGGATAATAGACGAAGATGGCAGGAAAGAAACCTCAATGGCCAGATAATGCAAGCTAGATTGAAGCCTTCACCGGGATCGATTGTTACGGCTAAATCTCAAGCATCCCCGTTTTTGGACTCGGATTCGGATGTTTCGCCCATGTCCGCCATTCCACCCATTTCGGAATCGGATGTATCCTCTGGGACATCCGATCGAATACCAAGTGCTGGTGCACTCGAGTATACCATCCCAAGAACAGTGTCTCAAACAGCACCACTCGGAACAGCCACGGATGGGTGTGGCGCATTGAGCAAATCCGACAATGGACTGACAGATTCGACTGCATCTATGGCGAGTGAGAACCTTGGACACTTGAAGCGGTCTCGACGTGGTGTACAGCAAAGTTTGCCACATTCGGAACCGGCTCGAGGTCCTTCTCGGAGGTTGCGAAATTTGTCTGATCCTGCTTCCCCTCCTTTACCCGGTTTCCCGTCGAAAAGAGAAAAATTGGGGAATGTAACTAGTCTGCGGTATGTCATTGCATGTTAAACCTATAAGACAAGTGTATGTAGATAACGCTGAACCTTTTTTTTTGGCTTCAAAGACATCAAGAAGAGTGTACGGTTAGTTCGGGATCCGAAGAGCACCCCGCTCCGACCGCAACACCCTCTACATCTACCTCAAGACCGCCAGGGAACCAAAAGCCAAACAAGCCCAAAGAACCACCAACTACACCTGCCAATACGGATGTCAGAGACGATACACTTGGGGACGCAGAGAACACATCAACGAAACGCCCAAAATCATCCAAAAAGTCCAAAACAAACTCTAGTAAGACGGAAACGGGGCCTACCAAGTGGAATGGGGTGTATGTTCCTGCTGGGCTTGCGAATCCATTTGCAAAGCGCCCCGTATCGGGTGGACGGGAGGATATGGAACTTTCGGGGGATGTAGATATGATACGGTTTGGAAGGGTGGAGAATGAGAGTCTTTTGCCTGAAGGAGTTCATCAGAGGTGGGTGTGGTTTTATGTTTTGGTTGTTGGATTTGTGAATTCTGATTGGCGTGAAAACTTGTATAGCTCAGAGATGTCTAGGCGCGATAGTTTATCCAATGGCACAGGCCCCCCAAGTGACACCTCAACCGTTCGAAGTGTGAAGGATGCAGGTGGTAGCTCTCCGCCGAGACATTCTTCCCGCTTGGGTGTTGGGGAGAAAGATACTGATGAGCTAAAGGTGAGATACTCGCTGGAAAAAGGATCCGACATTGACTGATCTATATGTTTCCTGATATAGACACAGCACAACGATGACCACTGCTCTGCGTGCTTGGGTCGTGGTCGACTACTCTGTTGTGATTCTTGTCCGAGGGCATTCCATTTTCATTGTGTAGAGGAGGGATTTGAAAGTGTTGAGGATGTGCCGGAGGAAAGTTGGGAGTGTAGAAATTGTCGTGCTAAAAAGGTAAGCATCACCAAATGTCTCTCATGCGTGACTCAAGGAGCTGACTGAGCTTTGGTTTGTTAGCGACGAGTGGCACTGGGTATGAGCAAGAAGGGAAAGAAACCCCGACCATCACTACCCCCGTTTTCCGGCACGCCTACAACAAAGACGGGGATCTTTGAACCGCTCCTACAAGCACTCGACGGAATGAATCCCAGAGTTTTTGAGCTACCCCGAGAGATTACAACGAGTTTTGAAAATGTTTTTGCGCATCCCATTACAGGGGCTTTTGTAGATACCCGCGAGATTGAAGTTGCTCGACATGGCAAATCTCTCAAACCCAGTCGCAAGGGGATTGTCACAGGTGCGGGCACCGTAGTAGGAGAGGGGCCCATTGAAACTCGACGACCTGGCGAACTGCACTGCTGCTTCAAATGCGGCAAGACTGGGTTGAAAATCATACAAACCTCGTTTCTGTCATCCCATTCTGTCCCTCAACCCCGATCTTGCTTTGGTCGACCTCAAGCCGTCCGAACGGAGCTCGTGAAATGCGACTATTGTCCCCTTTATTGGCATTTGGACTGTCTGGATCCGCCTTTGACTGGCGTTCCCCCCGAACTGAAAGAGGATGAAAAAGAAGTAGTGGACGTTGGAACGTGGAATCAATTGAGGATAAGAACCTGGGGACCGAGCGCAGCGTTAGAAATGGATGGACTTGAAAAGACCAAACCAAACAAACCGCGAGCAGAAATTGGTAATGTACAAAATGGGGAAGAGGATGGTGCGTCTGGAAGCAAAAAGAGTACACAAGCTTCTGGCCGCGCGGAGGCGGGTATGATTCAGCTGAGGAAAAAGTGGATGTGTCCTTGTCATGTGGATTGGTCGTTGCCAAAGTTGAGGATAAATAGTGGGTGGAAGTGGGTTGAGGTTACGGTGGACGACAACAAGTCGGAAGAAAAAGCCGTGACTAAAGCTGTGACTCCGAGCAAACGATCGGCAGAGGGAATTTCGGAGGGAAAGGGCCATGCGGATCCTTTGGGTTCTGCCAAGAAGGTCCGTACTGGGTCAGTAAACTTGAGTAGCAAAGACGTGGAAGATGGCCACAGCAAGAGCAAAAGTACACCAGTGGTAAAGAAAGAGACGACTCAACCGGACCCACACCCAAAGATAATCACAAACGTCAGTCGAAACAATGGATACATTGAAGTTATTAACGACCCGGCAACGAATGATCACTACTCGGGCTTTTCACCCTTTAAACCCAAGCGCCAACAAAAACGCAAGGAACGTGATGAAGAAGAGCTGGAATTTGGTGGCGTCAAGTACCGGTTACCGGAACGCCGCATCAAACTCGACTTTATCGACCGCGTACACAGCTTGAAAGACCTACGCACCGACGACCGAGTTCTAAACGACAAGAAAGTGGTACGCAGGAAGGTGAACGGCGAGTGGGAGTTTGATAGCGAATGGCTCGAAGGCAAATTTGGAGCTGTTGGACGGAGCTTTCGTAGCAGAATTGGAGAGCTGTACCATTCTCAGAACGTGGAGGCTACATTTGGTGGGAGTGTGCTCGGATATGCCGCCGTTGTTGCGGAACCCGGGGTTGCGGAGAAATATGCGGGGGAAATGCGGGCTACGGATGAAGAGGCCCAGGAGGTAGGTTCTCATTACTGTACTATCGCTTTGCATCCCGAATACAGTGCTGACTGATGACTGATTCCCGCGATATTTGCAGTGGTTACAGTCGGTCACAATGATGCAAACCGAGCTAGCCCACCTTTTAAATATGCGACGAGCAGCAAATTCATTCCAAGCACTCACGACAAATCCATCACCAACAGTCAATGGCACCGACACCAAAACTCCAAGCTCGCCCAAAGTACAAACACAACCTAAAAGTGATTGCACCCCGCCAAATGAAAACGAAACGATTCTTTTGCGGAGGGATGATCCTGATTGGGTGGCTTTTTGTCAATGGCGACAAGAACAACGGGGTTGAAATGGACTCTTTTTTTTTTTGCATGCATGTCCACCATTTTTTTTGTGTGTGTGTGTATTGCTATGGATTTTTTTTTATATTTATTGGAATGAATGAGTTGCTCTTTTTGAAATTTTTTTTGTAAGTGGATGATGCAGAGATGCCAGCTGCTTGGAAGATGGTTTTTTTGGAGCGAGTACCAGGAAACTCACTATGATGTTATCATCACCTCCCCTGCATTGGAGGTCAATCAAAAAGTTCTAAAGCCTCAAGTCTTTTTGCGGGAGTCTAAGTGGTGGAGAAATGCCAGTCAATTTGTTAATTACTCCGCAAGAGCAACTTATGATTTTTGGCACTGCATCATGCGAGTTGCGTGGCGCATTTGTAATTGCAAAGCCAAGCAGGAATGATATAAACGCTGCTAGCATTTTTCATCTCTTTCACTTTAAGTTTTGTTCAAAAAGTCCATCATGCCTCAAGCGGAATGGAACGGTGTCGGTGAGTATTTAGCACTAGACCATTTTCTTTTGCTTTGCTGACTGGCGAGACATTGGGCAGTACTCGCCCAATCAGACAAGTACGAAACAGTTGAAAACAACATTTACGTGCGTATCTTGATAATCCTCCACAACATGGCCGCTTTACAAAAAACTGAACAGTTTCCGTAAATGACCCAGTTTCCTCCTGACTCTATTCGTAAAGAATACTTTAAACCCAGCGCAACGCACAGTACTTGTCCTTGGAAAGGCGGTATGGCTTTCATTGGTTACAGCTGAACTACATTGGATCATGACGCTTTCTTTGCTACGATAGTCGCCAGTTACTACACTCTAGTGGTCAATGGTAAAGAAAATAAGGACGCTGCATGGTTTTATCCGGACCCGAAACCTGCTGCCAAAAATATCGCAGGATATATTGCCTTTTGGAAGGTGAGTACCGATCAACGGTTTTTTTTGGACAAATAAAAAAACAGCACAAGACTGACAACTCTTTTGTTTTTGAAGGGTGTTCAAGTGACGCCTTAGGTCTTGTTGGCTGCGCATGATGTGTTGATGATTACATAATACGACCTGAAGGATCGTGTGTCGTGTTCAGCTCGACCCGCATCGTCTTTTTTTTTTATATCTCCGTTTTGCAGTTTTGGGATCCCTGAACCCTTTTTGATGTCTTACTTTTTTTTATTTTTGGAAACTTTGGACTGCATCTTGAACGGAGATGTAATGTACTATAAAAAAACATAAAGGTTTTTTTACAAGTCGGACAATGAGAGTGTGCTTTAAGCCGTCCCGTCCTTAATCTTTTAGACAGGCCAGAGTTTATCGGCGTGTTTACTTTCTCTTTTGCCCACAAAATGGTCTGCACTTTACAAGCACGTCGATCATCCTTTTCCACTGTCCTCAATCTTCGCAGCGTGGCCTATGCTACAACCAAGCAACGAGCATGCAGCATATGGGTTTCTTCGCCTTCTATCCTGTATCAACATCGTAAACAGCCACATGCAGCACTGATGATGGAGGATATCATACACGCTATTTGCCAGCAGATTGAGGATAGAAAGGATTTGGTTGCCGCTGCGTTGTGCTGTAGGAGGTGGAAAGAGGCCAGTACCCCATTGTTATGGAGGGAGTTGACGATTGGGACCCGAATACCTGGTGTGTTAAACTTTGCGCTGTATTGTTTGAGACTGCAGATCTTTCTCGTGTGGTTTAGAAATAACAATGTTTGACATCTACAGGAGACATTTGCAAGTTTACTAAACTCGCCAATGTTGGTTCTATCGGTGAACTCCACGACCTTATCGACATTGACTACATTTGCACACCCTCCGACACCACCCGTCTCCAACTCTTGCTTTGCGCTCTCCATACCAACCCCCATCGCGCCGGCCATGTCCGGTCCATATCTATCCACCTCGAATGTCATTTTACATCCTTCATTCGATATAACCGAAACAGCTACATTGATTTCGACGACGAGGATGTTTCTGCCAATGTCAAGGAAAAAGCTTGGCAGACCTTTGTCTCTCGTGCGGGTCTTTGCATGCGGATCCTCAAACTGTTGCCGCGGCTAGAGACCGTTCATTTGACGTTGGAAGTACGATTGGAGGAGCATTGGCGAGATGAATTCGACACTCTTTTGAAAGAGTTTGCTGAGACGGTGTCCCAAAGTGGAGTACCAAGAGTCAAGCGATTTCATTTATGCGTTGGTCCGAATGCCGTCATACCGTCTCCAAAGGGCATTACTGAAATGTTCTCATCTGGGCAAGTCATACCGTCTCCCCGATCTGTTCAACTGTGTTCATGGCATGCTTGGTCACCATCGGATGTCGTGGACCTGTTACAAAATGTGGGACCTCTCCAAATGCTTGTATTGAAAAACGGAGCAGCTGTCAATGCCTCTGTACTGCAAGCAATGGTGCGTCATGCCCCCTCATTGCAACAGCTAGAAATCTCGGATACTCAACGTGTAGCAGACAATGTACTGTTTGATGAAGTTTTACCGAGCGCATATAATTTACTGGATCTGACACTGGACGGAGCTGTCGTAACATGGGCGCACTCCTCTTCAAAACGATATACACTAGGATGTACCCGTCTCGTGCACCTGAATGTAAACCGTTGCATTCGTCTCCCGGGAGGTTTCTTTGACGCTGTCGCGCGTACATGCCCCCTCTTGGAAACTCTATGGGCCCGCGACAATCCAGCCATCACCGACACCCATGTCAGAGATATACTCCACGGCTGCAAAAGACTATCCAACATGGATCTAAGTCGTTGCGAAAATCTGAGCATCACAGCCTTGCATCACGTCGCAGAGGCTTGTCTACCACTACTCAAAAATATCAACATGCAGGGGTGTCCCCGTATTGTCGCCTATGGTGGCGCCGGCGTTGCCATTCGCATTGCAGAAAGCTGCCCGCGTATGCGAGAGCTCAAAGTGGGTCCAGTGCACCAAAAGGCCTTAACGGTGGGATGGAGAGTCTTGGCAAATTTGCATCGTGTGAGTGATCACCCCGAAATGCCTGCAGCGCATCTGTTGCATTTGCATTGCGATCGTTATGTTGCGTTGAATATGACCTTGTTGCGAAAGTATGTCGCTTGTGCTGAACACCTTCTTAAAGAAGTCTTTAGCGAGGAGTCAGCTGGTATATAGATAGGTAGATAGTATTAATTCTCAGTGTAGAGAAGATTTAGAGATAAACAGCGCCCTTTAGGTTGAAGCTTTTTGCAGTTCAGGCAAATATCGGTTGGATGGTAAACGGTCAACAACAACGTTATTCAAACGCAAGATCAATCCATCTTTCTGAATTCGTGAAATATGAGTTATATGATTCTCTGTATGCTTATCCGCCTGCACAGCAGGGCAGAAGATAAATACATTTACTCCATGTCGCATATATGTAATACAACATGTACTCTATTCTATAATATTCTACAAATACGAGATAACACTAAATAATGACCGGAATCAAGCTTCCCAGGGCGCAACATGTGCCCGTGAACCTTGTGCCAAAGGTTTAATTACAGTTACATCAACGGCTGACACGTGCCCGTTGGAATGAGTAGGCACCGCTGGGGATGAGGTTGGAAGGTTAAAGGCATTGATGTCGCTGGGTGTTGATAGCGTGGTGGAAGAGGCAATCATTTTCGCACTATTGACGTTAGTCCGAACAGTAGACGCTCTCGGAAGGGTGCCTTTCGAGGGAGACAGTTCAAGGCATGCAGGCAATGGCGCAATCTTGGCACTGTCTGGTATCCAAGATGGTGGATCGTATGAGGAGATGGGGCGAATCTTTGGAAGTTCCCAGGCCATGGGTTGGGGTGAAAACCGCTTTGAAAAATTAGGTTTAAGTTTGTCGTCAAAATGCGTACGCGATATGGCTCGGCGCCGAAGAATATAAAGAAATGTTCCCAAAAGTATGAGGACCGCCAGCACGATTCCAACAATGGCTCCCGCGGACATGCCACGTTGGCTATTGTCGGTTCCCGTTGACTGCGAGGTACTAGCGGCGACAGGTGCTGATGGCGGTGGCAATAGTTCATTGGGCAGTTGCCCTGTAAATTAAAATTGTGAGATCAAAGCCATGCAAATCTCGTCAGGGCAACACCCATTCATACCTTGCTTATACAAGGAAATGCGTATGCCGTTATCACGGTTCCCCCCGCAACTATTGTAGAGCCCAGTACCCTTGTAACGACAAGCGTTATCACATTCTGATGGTGGAGATTTCTGCCATTGAGTGGCATTGACTGTATCTCCAAAACAAATGCGCCCTCCAGGTCCAATCGAACATGCATCCAGACCCCGCTGGGCACATATTGCGAGACAGTCTTCTGGTGGAACATCATGAGTCAGAATGGTTGACAGTCCCGGAGGTCCCTTGACGGATTGATAGCATCCTGCAGGTTCTCACATTAGAGGCCAATTGATGCCCACAAATGCAACTGGTGTGGTCTTACCTTCCAAGTACCATTTTTTGGCTCTATCTTCGGGGGCAACTTCAGGGGGTAGCGGGGTGGAAGGAGTACCTTGATATGAGATGCTTCCATTGCCTCTACCGACTTCGTACACGGCGATATTGAAGCCTAAACCGAGCGCCCTAAATCCACCACATCCACCGTCTATCTTTCCGCGCAGCGGACAAGGTGTTGAGCACTTTTGATCCGGAATTACTCCACCTTTCCGCCAGTCCCCCGTCCATGGCCCTCCCAAACAGAGTCCCCCGCCATTTGTCACTTTATTCTGAGGTATTACTCCACAGGCGGTCAAGCCGTATGAATCGCACATTTGCAGGCACGCCTCCAGAGTTCCCTGCTGCCCGGTTTTCTCGACGACCTCTGACAGCGTCCCCAGGTTCACTGGGAAGATGTGATTGTTTCCACTGGGGTCGTCTTCGTAGCAGCCAGCATATCTAAAGTCAAGCTGAATGGTCTCTGTGGACAGTCTATCAGCAAAACAAGTACGCGTTTTCGTCGCTTTCAATACGCCTACCAACCTGCTGCCAGAGCACCGGTCGCCATCATTGCCAGAACGCTGTAGGAATTCAGGCGCATTGTGACATGTTCATGATGTCAAAAAAAAAAGGAGATTGCGGGCGAAACCCCTCGCACACTAATCATCTTTCATCCAAAGTGTCCAGAACACGTGACACCGGGGAGGAGATTCTGAACGTCACACTTGCTGGTCAGTTGTTGCGGAGCTGAAACTGGTCTGGCTTTATCATCAGTTCGATAGCGTAAGGGAAGCATTTGCTTTCATGCTTTTAACGAAAACCAGCAAATGATTTGTAGTTATGTGTTGTCGTTTTGTCCAGCATTTGGGGGGGATTATCGCCCAGTTCGCCCCGACAAGGGCTATCCAGCTGACAAGGTGTCGCCCAACAGGAACAGCCAGCGACTAGAGTGGGTGCCAATGAGTGGTCTAATCCCGTCCGTGCTCCAATTGCAATCCTATCTATTAGTTGTAGCGAGTCGGTGGCCAGCAGTCCGTAATATCTACCAAATCCCAATTTGGTCAAAGTTGACAGTCTCCGTATTAAACATCCCGAAATTAAGCAACTCCACAACTATATACAAAATTAATCCAGAATACATGTCAGACAATATACAACAGTCAATCTCTCCACCGCAAGTTTCACTGAGTAGAAGGCAGAGGGGTTGCTGCCACAGGAGCGGACGACCCGGCTGATCTCAATGCGCCAGTTTGCCACAGGACGATCAGGATCACCACCGCTAGCAAGAACAGCACAAGACAGGCCAGACAGACTTGCATTTTGACATTCTGCCACCACATTTTTCTTCGCACTTCTTTGGCAGACTTTTTGAACCGATTCGCTTGCGTTGCGAGGTTCTCTGTTTTCCCCTGTAGCTGTTCGAGATTCTCCCCTCGTGCCATGAGCTTTTGGATATTATCTTGGGCAATATCGACAGTTTCATTGACTTCTTTCAACACCTGTGAATGACAACATTATAACCAAGTCCTTCTGAGATTGTACACCTTCTGTCAATTACCTGTTCGGTTTTGGTTGGCACCGGCTGGTATGAAGCAGCCTTCCCATTGTTTGCTGGAACCGCTTGCATGATGTGACAGTGGATATCAACGGTCTGGGGGAAGCTCTGGAGATGAATGCAAATAATCCAACGCTTTAAAACGTTCGAGCCGTTGAGTAGCTAGCGCGGGGCGGAGCAGCTCGACGTTGCAAGGCTGAGTGCCCTGTGGCACAGTCATCGTTCTCTGTATGCTAAAGGCAACGACGTTTCGCTGACATCTTCTTGGTTCAGATTCTTGCCCTGAACTACCCTCTTGACCTGACTCTAGGTATAGTGTTCGGATCGGAGAAGTTGACATGAGAATATGGTTCGCAAGGTGACGCTGGTATAAGTCTTACCTGGTTGGCGTGCCTGGCCTTGTTCATCCCGTCCGTCAAACACGGTCGAAACTCTTTCTTTCTTTCTGGCCTGTGCCTAGCACAGACTGTTTATGATTAGCCCGCATATGACTAGCCCGCATTGCTATTTGTTTATTGCAAACTTATGGCGACGAGAATGTCATTGATCTCCAAGTGGTTGGCATTGCCCGACACGATGGAATGATTATGTAACGCCTCGATCAGTTTTACACACTTGGGCGGCGGTGCAAGTTCAAAAGCATTCTCCTGGCCTCAATTTCCACCTGGCATGGCCCAGATTGCGTCCCCGAGCGCAGAGATGGTAGCAGCGGCTGCGACGGGCATATTGTATATTAAATAGGGCAGCAAAGGCGACTGAAAGTATAAACAAATGACCATCTTTCCGGGTCGCGTTTACATAATCTTCTCGTTAGCGTCGTCCTTCCAGGAGACATCCGCGGAGAGCTTAGGCCCAGGAGATTCACCAGGAGGTTCCAACGACGCTCTTGGTAGGCCCCCCTGCGTTGCGAAGGAAGGTCATGCAACCGGAAACTTTCGTATTGTGGAGAATTCCGGAGCGGAGGATTTTGGAAAAACCGCAGTTCCCGAGGGTTATAAAAAGGGCAGCATTTCTCGCCTCCCCCCCGCTTCTTCTCTACGCGGTGGGGTTTTCTTGTGCTTTGGTTTTTGAGGTGGTATTTGTTTTGCTTTGTGTTTTGTGTTTTTTATGTCAGGTTTGTAAGGTCGGGTTTCTTTCTTGTCTTCTTCTTCTTCTTTATTTCCTGCCGCGTATTCTAGTCTTCTCGTTGGTTGAACAGGACTGAGTGACCCGCGTTGGGGGAGCGGCACCCACGATCCACCTCGGTGGGAGTGTTCTCTGGTTCCGGCCAGGGGGAGGGCCTGTCTACAATAAAGGAAGAAAACAATAATAAGGAAGAAATGTGCAGGAAGCTTTCAAGTGCTGTCCTCTCCCAAATCCAACTATGCATTCTATGGTGTCCAAACGCGCTCGCAAGGAGATGGTATCAACCAGATCGTCCACAATTCATGTCAAATATAGACATTGTTGGCAGAGATTATCATAGATCCGGTAAACTACTCGAAATGTGTCCAATGGGCACATTATCATCCATGAGTACAGTTTTGCAGTCCGGCCTACGATTCTCATCCGAAAAAGGGATTGATTGACAACGCAGGACGCCCTTATCACGTCTCTGAAACCTATAAAACGTGTGGCATCTGCTATCATAGTCATCCAAGACTGGATGAATAGAGAGTACCTGGTTGCTCGGGCTGTGTATGCTGCGACGGGTATCGCTTCAAGAGCATATGCTTGCATGTTTTCGAATTGGAGATAGAGTTCGCACACGTACTGTGTATGTTGGACATAATTGAGCCTCCGATGTAATCAATCGATGTTCATCAGAGCACTGATACAAGTTAACGTTATTTAAATCACAGTTTCATTACATTAAACCAACCCAAAAATTATGTACAATTAAACGTTCAGTTCAACAGTGGAACCAATAAATACAATCTACTACTAGCACGTTGTCTAATCGCTCGCCTCTAAGCTATTATAGTTTGCACCTCCTTATTCACCATCCTGTATCCTGCCATTTCCTTCTCTCGCTTTATTCTTCTCATCTCGCTCTCAAGGGTTTGTCTGGCTGATATCTCTTTTGTCAGCTGGGCGGAATGCTCGGCTCGCAAGTCAGCCACCAGCTTTCTAAAGTCGGCTCTCATTGACGCTGCGGATGATGGAGCTCCATCACTTGAAGATCCTAGTTTTTCAATTGACAAATCTTGTATCTGCGCTTTCAAGGCATCGAGCTCGGCCTTTTGCTTCGAGACAAGTTCGTTGTGCTCAGCTGCCTCAGTTTCCAGCTCTTTATTCGAGCGAGTCAGCTATAAAGGCACTCGATGTCAGCAACAGCTCGTGTATAGACCAGACAAACAGAAATCAAACTTACTTTTTCATATTCTGACTCCAATTTGCTGAGCTTGCGTCTCATGATTTCTTCACGGTATCTACAGTCTTCCATTTCTTCCACCATGTCCGCCTTGCCCTTTTTCAAATCCATCACCATTATCTGCATGGTCTCCACTAAGCGCGAACCTTCGGCAAACTCTTTCTCTTTTGCCGCCATAGACTCTTTATATTGAGCCAGCTCGCTGGTGGCACGTTCAGCTTCTGCTCGTGCGTTTGAGATTTCCGACTCTTTGTTCTCCAACATATCCTGTATTTCCCCAATCTCTCCAGCTATGGATAGTGCCTCCTGAAGCTGCTTCTCCTTTTCGTCCATCCTTAGCCGCAGGGAAGTAAGCTCTTCCTCCTTTGAGTCTACCTGAATGCGTAAGCTCTCGAGCTCGGCAACCATGGAGCTCGCCTCTGCTTCTGCTTCTTGAGCTCTCTTTTCTGCCTTTGCCAGGTCTGCTTCTATCTGCTGCAGACGAGACTCAGCTTGCGCTTTCTGTTGCGTAAGGTCCGCAAGGCTGCTCTCCACCCTCGCCTTCTCATCTCGCAAGGCAGTCTCAATGGCATCTTTTTCTCGTTGCAAGGAATCGATTTCTTCCTGCAGCCGCTCTCTTTGCTGGAAGAACTGCTGTTTTGATGTAACCAGGGCAGTTTCGGAGACATCCAGTCGAGCGCGCATTTGCTCTGTATCCGTTGTCAAGGAAGCAATCTCCGCATCATATGTCTGGCGCAGCTCAGTCAAAGCTCGCTCGTGCTCAGCACGTAATGCTTCAACATCGTCAGATGATGATGATACGCTGGCTTTGAGGCTTTCCTCCTTTTCTATCGATTTCTCTTTCTGTCCTTCTCCAACAACCATATCCTTTCCCATGTTTTCCCATCTCGTCCGCAAGTCACTGCATTCTCGCCGTGCCATCAGTAGGTCATCAGTAAGCCCGTCCAGCTCTTCCCGTTGACTGTTCCGCAGCAACTCCATTTCATTCCTATGTTTTTCTTCCATTGATCGTGCTTGTTCCATTAGTTCACGGTCGAGATCTGCAAGTTGCTCTTTAATATCTGAACACTCCTCTTCCAAGTCATTGCGCTCTCTTCTGAGCTTCTCCAGCTCAGCAACAACTTCCTCTAGGCGCTCGGATTTCATTGTCACCTCCTTCTCAAGAAGCCCTATGCGGTTCTCATATTGAGTGCGCTGAACCTCCAATTCTTCCTGTTGTTTGTCAACACTCTGCGACAGATTTCGGGATGCGTTCAACGAGTCTGTAGACCTTACGAGAGCCAATTCCCGCACCACGGAAGCATGATCTTCCTTTATGCGGTCTCGTTCCGCTTGAGTTTTCCGCAACAATATCTGCAACTCGGCCAGTTCCTTCGTCGACCCAGAACGAGCATTCTCCAATTCGACCTCCCTCACAGCCACGTTTTCAACATGTCGCTGTACATCTTGAAGTTCGGATGCAAGAGAGGCGCGCTCTTTGAGAATTTCCTCAACACCGTTAATTAAAGCGTCAACAGAAAACGCCTGATGATCGCGTTTGCGCATGGTCGCTGTTACTTGGGAATAGAGTTGACGGCATTTGGCAAGGTCTTCCTCAGAAATTGCCATGGCGGTAACATTCTTTGATAACTGTCGCCGCAAATCCGCAATAAGTGACTCTTGCTGCTGAACCTTGGCATCCAACTTTAAGGATTCAGAAGAGGACCTAGTATTGTTCCCTTGGCGCATAATATTGCTGTTAATACTTCTTAATGAAAGGACCGACTTGTTCTCGTCGTCATCTTCCGTTTCCGTGTCAGAATCTGACTTTGGACCTCCTCGAGGGCTCTTTAACAACGTGATCGGAGACGGTTGTTGTCCCTCCTGGCGCATTTCTTCCAGCTGCCGCCGCAAATCACTCGATATTTCCTGTTCCTCATTCAACTGAAGCTTTAATCGCTCACGTTCCAAGACAGCGTCCCTCAATTGTGCACCAAGCACCGATCGCATACTCTCCGATTGAGTGGCAAGCTGCTGTGACATCTGCTGACGGTACCAGACACTAGATCTAGCTGGTTTCTCATCCCCAGATGACGGTGTCGTCGAGAGTGCTGCTGCTGCGGCCTTCATATCGGCTTGATTTGTAACTTCCTCGTTTTCTGCTAGCAGATCTGCAATGGTCTGGTTTTTGGCTTCCATGGCGGTAACATTTTCGTCCAACTGCAGCTGAAGCATTGCAATGTTGTCACGCGCAGCAGTCAATTCCTCCATTGTCGCTGCCAGCTCTGCACGGGTGGTAGCCAAATCAAGTTGTGCTTTGTTGTAGTCGGCAGTGGATGGGGTCCCTCCCAACTGAACCTGTTGCCTAAACTCGCGCGTCATCCGAGCTTCTCTCTTTGCTTCCGCTGCCAGTTTGCGAATCGGTTCCTGCTCATATTCAAGTCGTGTGATGGTGTTTTTCAGAGCTAGATTCTCGCGCTCTTGTTCTTTTATCCGAGTCTCCGCCGAGGCTAGTTTGCGTTGCAATTCCACTACAGAAGACGTGTCACCGTCCATGTAGCGCGACGGCGAAAGTTCGTTTCCGTCTTTGGCGTTCGCAGCACCCCATCGTAGTACTCCACCAATATGCTTAAATACCATGCGCTCCACCTCGATCAATCGGCTGAGGCATCCCCAAAGCTCAGCTGCAATCGCATCCACCTTTTTATCAGCTTGTGCCAGTTGCTCTTTCGCTGCTTGGGCCTGAGCTCTATCCTTTGAATCAAGCCTTGCTAATGACAATGCTGCTTCTCGGATTTTTGTTTCGAGTGCTAGCCTACTTTGTAAGCTTGATATCTGGTTCGATAGAGATTTAAGATCCTTCTTTCGCTCTTCGTACTTTTCAGCAGGCAAAACTCGAAAACGTGCAGCGTCCTGCATGGCTTCCCGCGCCATGAGTTGCATAATCATACCGTCAGCAACGTCAGCCATCGAAGATGTCGTAGTCACGGTAAAAGAGCTCAGCCGTTTCCCTCCAGGCATGAACGAATCGTTGCCGGTTTCTGTGTCTTCGTTTCGGTCGCTCCCATTTATCGTCGGCTGTTTAGCAAACGCATCAATAATTCGCATTTTTAGAATGACGTTCAAACAGGTATCTCCAATGATGAGCGCTGGGGACGGGGATGTGTTTCGCCCTATGTCATTCGAGGGATTTCTTGTCCGCGGAGGCACGGAAGGCGTACTGCTGGCAGATAGAAGTGAACCAGCGGAGGAGGAGGGAGAGACAGCTTTGCGAGGTGGTACTATCAATCTGGTCCTGACCGTACCAGCGGTGATCGGACCCATACGCGGTGGCGCTTGCAATTGGGGGCGCTGCGCACGAATATTCGAGAGATCATTAGGGGAGTACGTTAGATGTTCACCACGTTTCTTACATACCTCGTGATCTGAACCTCCTCTTGGAGATGATCCTGAAGATACGCTAGTTTTCGATGCATGCGAGGACTCGGATGATCGACTAGGGGATGTCTGACGATTTCTGCTGCCTTTTCCGCGTCCTGGTAGGAGCTTCTCAATATCAGCCAGAATCTTATCAGACTCAAAATCTAGCCCGTCGTTCATGTCACTAGAGCTCTCTGAGCGATCTACGTTGGACTCCTTTTCTTCTGCCACGAAGCTCAGATCGCTGTGACCGTTTAGGGATGGTGACATTTCCACAGTGAAATCTTCGAGCTGAGATAGCAGGCTTGAGATTGGACGGGCACCCTTGCCTTGCTTGCGAGCTTCGGCCTTTAGCTGAAGCTGCAGAGTTAGCAATCTCCAAACACATTTCCGACTCGTTCATCAATGAACACATACCAGGTCCAAAGTCCCTGGGGCACGGCGCTTCTGCGCTAGCGCGCCCTTATCAGGAGGCTTTCTTGATGGGGGCACATTGCCCGAAGGTGGT
Source organism: Spizellomyces punctatus DAOM BR117 (assembly GCF_000182565.1). Taxonomy (NCBI): domain Eukaryota; kingdom Fungi; phylum Chytridiomycota; class Chytridiomycetes; order Spizellomycetales; family Spizellomycetaceae; genus Spizellomyces; species Spizellomyces punctatus. The sequence goes on from NW_015971544.1 coordinate 440,515, forward strand.
GATGTAGTCCGACTAGCAAACTGGTTGGAAAAGAGTTAAAGTGGTGAATGGCGCGAAAAGGGACAGTCAGAGTCCCTTACCATAGCTTTCGCGGCAAGTATAAAGTTGCAAACCTGAATCCACAGACGTTAGTTTCACCTTCAGCTATTGCTCTCAAGTATCCATTTCTCCATACATACGTAGCCTGCAGGCTATCAAGCACTGTAATGTGCTCAAGGTAAAATGCTTGCTTGTTTTTTGCCTGGTCAAATTTCTTGAAATGGGGTTGGAGTCAAGAAACTAGGAATTCGGGCAAAGGGCGCCTCATCAAAGCGGATGAAACGGGGAGCTAAGCCATCCTTCCATATATGGTCATATAGCGGTTCCAATCAAGTTTCAAATTTAATTCTCATTTGGCAACCCTGCAGGCATCTTACTTTCAACCCAAAGGCCATATCGCAAAATCCCATTTCTTGCGGGTCGACCATCCATCCATCGTAGCATCCATCCATCCAAATGGCTGTAAGTGAACTGCTTGTCGATCTTGTGGAGACGAACGTCGTCGTTTGTGGAGTGGAATGTTGGAGAATTTGGAATGGGGCGGGCATGGGGATGACATTTGCATGGCACGAAATTGACATTTGGATTTGAAATTTGCAGAAACGCACAAAGAAGGTTGGAGTGACCGGAAAGTACGGTACCCGTTACGGTGCCTCCCTGCGTAAGCAGGTGAAGAAGATGGAAATCACGCAGCACGCCAAGTACACCTGTACTTTCTGTGGAAAGGTGTGTATTCTTGAAAGCGCGGCATATGGACACGAGTTTAGAAAGAGAGAGTTGAGAGTCCTGGTCTGGAGAAGTTGGGGGATGGAAACCATGTTTGAATATTGCGGAGAGGAACATATCCGAAAAGACAGAAACAGCTCCATACTGGCGTGGACAAAAGATCGGAATGCTCATTTTGTTTTTTGTTTTTCAGGACTCTGTGAAGAGAACTGCTGTGGGTATCTGGAACTGCCGAAGCTGCCGGAAGACATTGGCAGGTGGTGCGTGGACTGTCGGTACCAGTGCTGCTGCCACTGTCCGTAGTACTGTCCGTCGTCGTAAGTTTTTTTTTTTTTTCGTGCATTGTGATTCTCGAACTGTAAATCTGAAGCTTGCCCTATCACAAATAGTCCGTGAGTTGACCGAGGCGTAGATGCAGCTCGGGGATGGAGATGTTTGTGCAGGCTACATGGAGAGGAGCGACTGTAGATCAACGTTGGGTTATTCCCGCTGTGTGTACCAAAGCTCTCTGGGTACAATACATTTGAAATCAATAGTTCGATTTTTGTTTTACCTGATGCGAGATGTGGAATGCTGTTAAAGAATTGGTGTCACGGTCCTGCCATCACGCTTTCGTCTATGAATTGGCGGTTCACACTGCAGTAGTTTCTCTCTAAAATCGTCCAATGCTTCCAATGATTGCTGGCACACGAGTTATCGTTCTGCTTGCCACTGTGGGCCTGTCGAATGCGTTACTGTCACCAGCTAATGAAACGTACAGCCACTCATGTCCATGGCAACAATAGTTCGTCCCAACTTACCACCAATACTCGCGCGGACGGTGGATGGGACGTGGTGAACGACGACACTGGCATAAGTTTCCATCCGTGGACTGCCCATAACTGTTAAGTCTGGCGTACCCATCTTTATTAGCACTCTGCGATCGCTTGTCATGGCCGCAGAGTGGCAGCCAGAAGCGTGCCGTGTCCTTCATGATCTCCTGACCACGGCATTGCGATCTCCGTCCGCGAACGTTTCCAGGAAGCTTCAGGTTACCTTATCTCAGCTTGGGACAGTTCTGTGCAACCCTTTCCATGCGGAGCATAAACTTAAAACGGCCAAGAAGGAGCTCCAAGAAGGTTAGCTACTCTATACAAGCTGTGCACTGACGATCGTGATGAGGTAGATGCCCCCTCCGGCGAGTGTAGTGAATACTCCCGGACAGGGAAGCTAATCCGGAAAGGGGCTCTACTCGTCCTGTACCGACTGTTGTTAAGACGCCTTTTTGGCAGAATGGAAAGCTAACTTGCGATGTGTGCCTGTGTCGTGTAGGAACGATTGTCATTAACGGAAGGCGACAGCACGCCAATGCGCAGTTTGTCGAGGCAGCCATCTTTCTCTCTGATGTTCTTGATATCCATGAGACACGGGCTGCAGCTCTATTTCAATATGCTTGTGCTCAACGTGCTCGATACGAGGGTTGGTCACCGATCAAGATTGCAGTAGATGCCTATCATACCGAGCGAGGTTATATGCTCGAGAGTGTGGTTCTACTTGTAACCAGATTTGTAGCCGGAAAAGCACCGGAGGAATCAATGGCTGGAGTCAAAACATTTTTGGAGGGAATGATTGAGCCAACTCCTTCTTACGCCCAGACATTGCTTAAATCGATGACTGATATGGAATCCAGAATTCAAAAGCTTACCAGAGATCCGACGCTCAATGGCATTCTGACACAAACGAAAATGCAGAACCTGGGAGTCGAAGATGATATTGTTGCGTTGCATACAAAATTCCTAGAAAAGGAGAGAACACGACTGGGGGATATATTCTATTATGTCACTGCCAGATGGAAGCTGGGTAGCGAGGAGTGCGTGAAGGTGCTACGGATACTGCAGAAGGCAGAAACTCCCAACCTTGTCACCGTTTCACTCTTGTGCGCGTTTATGATCAACTTCGATCGGTTTCACCCAACGATTGATCCTGACATGGAGGAAAAGGAAGATCCTGACGCTGGGGTAATAGATTTGCTGCAAAAAGAGATTCAAAGTACAGCATGGGTTTTGCCAGGACTGAGAGGCGTAGTCTGGACGCAATGGGCGTGTTTTCTTCACGGTTACTTTTTGAATAAATCGGACGCCGCGCCGCGAGATGACGGTTTGCACATCTCTGCCAGGATGCAACAGGATACCGTGAGCCGCAAGTGGATGGAAAGTGTGGGTCGGCATCCTGATGCATACAATTTCTTGGTGGACTTTGTGATACCATTTCAGAGGAGTAAGGAGGAAATTCGGCTTGCAGAAGTGCGTGGAACTCCGACACTGTATATAGACGAGGAACTGCGTGAAGAGTACATATTCCGTGTGGAGCATCTCATCGACGGGATTCTGTTGCACCTAAGACGGTATTTGAAAGAAGTCAAGAACGCCGACGAAGATGCAACACGGGCTGCGGAGGAACCAATCGAGCGTGGTCGCTTTGGAAGCTCCCACGCCCCTGTACCTAGCAGCTTGTCGCCACCAGGTGGTCCAGTGCGACGAACCGCGTGGGAAGCACTTTTATCCTTGATAACAATTTTGTATCGTGACCGACCTGATGCTGGGATGAGTTTTTGGAAGGATCCGCGGACCGATAGGATGGATTACGATAGAGCAGATGGCACTTTCTCCGAAACACTTGAGAAACAGGCCTTTGTGAAAATGGCAGCAGATGTTACGACCAGCCGATTTTTGAAAGCCTTCATCGATATGCTAGCGTCTCTGGCAACGGGCAAAGTGTCCGCTCAGGAAGTGCATATCCGACTCAATGCAGAAGTCAGCCAAAGTCAATTGGGCAAAGTCCTGTGGACAACGTTCTTTCGCTCTTTGACGGGTGCCATCGACGTTTTAAGTAGAGGCGCGCCTGAATTGAAGCCGGATGAATTGGGACTGATAATGGCTTTCCTGCGTCTTCTGCGCCAAGTCGTTAAGTTTTCTTATCATGCGCGGCGAGTTCTTTGCGATAATCAGCAGTTGCGAGCATTGTCCACTTTATTCCGGCTTCTTGTGAGCAGAGTTCCCGTTGAACTGAAAGGCGCATTGCTGGAGAGCATTGCTGCTTTTTGTATCCCAATCGGCAATTCATACGCTATCCAGAGTCAAGTGTGGTTGTTGCTGGAGCAAACTCAGATTGTCCCCACAAAGCCACCAAATCGAGGCGCCCAGTTTACAAATGCATTGTACAGCGGCAGTTCGCAACCGATGCCAATATCTGATGACCGTCGTGATGGCATCGCTTATGATTTAGAGGAAAGAGAGCGCCCGATTAGGACATACCCGGAGACACTAGCATTTCTTCGACTCTTGGCAGTGCTATTGCATGGACCGAAAAATGCGCAGATGGTGTCTGTGTTGGAACAACTTGGCTTACCGGAGCGCGCACCAGGAATAGGACCGTATATTCGATTTGTAGCTGACCATGTGTTCCTAACGGCGCAATCTCGAGAGTTCAATTACGAAGACGAAAGATGGGAAATGATATCCACCTGCCTGACAATTTTTGAGAAATCCTTGCAGTTGTTTGATCTAGGCTCCCTTATGTCCGAAAGATGGGATGGCGATAAGGGCACCGGCAGTAATGCTGAGCAAGTTTTGACCGGTCATGGCGGATTTGGACCAAATATCCTCCACAATGCGCGATCGCTGGTGTTACATCCCGGATTTGAGATCGAAAGTCGCATTCTGAACGACTCCAAGTTTACCAAAAAACTTTTCGAACTCCTGTCCATCGGCGTAGAAAGCGTAAACGAGAGTATTGACAACGTACCACTGCGCGGACGGTCGGTTCTGCTAATCTTCCGGATTCTTCTGCGGGTGCTGCAGAATCAGCGAGTTTTTTTGGAGATTCTTGCGCCCGCTTTGTTAGAGGCACGAGCTGGAAGCGCCCCGGGATTATCCGCTTCCATGTGTGGTCTCGATCAACTGCTAGCATGTAACAAGGATGTCATTGTCCATATAGTCCGGTATCTTCTCTGCGCAGATGATGCGATTGCCCTCTATGCTGTACGTATTGTGAACACCTTATCTCAGTCACCATTCCTCGGAAGTGCTGACGGAGGCGGGAGAGTTAATCGACTGGTGAGCATTCTTCAATCTTCGGAGCATCGCGACATGCTTGTCAGAGGGTTCGTCAAACGCCTGGAAATGGAGGAAGAGGAGCAAAATGCTGCAGTCATCGAAAATGCGGATATAAGAGGGACGGAAGGTGGACCAATGTTCAGCGAAGGACCGGACACTAAAGAGTCTTTGGCTTTGATAGCGGAGAATTGGCAGGACAAAATCTGGCCTGACTACCAAGTCGGATTGGTGCACATGGTCCGTATGGCTATCCTCGATCTACTCCTTGTCAATGTCACCGCAGTCCGCCCTTCGCCGACAATCGCGCATTTTCTCCTTGGGTACACTGGACGCGTCTCAGCCGCGCAGTCAAGCGTTAATGGTCCTTCGGGTTTGAGTGGCGAATATAATTGTTTGCATGCTATCCTAAATCTTATCCGGGTCAGAGCGCGGGATACGGCCAGACCGCACGATGCACCTGAGTTTGAAGATGTCCGAGCTCAACCCTTGTTTGTCACTCATCCGCGTCTGGCAGAGCGTTGCTATCGCCTAATATATCACCTATGCGCCGATAGCTTCACATCGGCCTCTACCATGCGTTATTTGCGAAATACCGAAGACTATTTCTACCGACAGCTGCAAGCCATGCCAGTTGACAAAGTGGAGATATCGGAGGATTCCGATATTGAAAATAGCATTCTATTGGCGACATTGCTTCAGCGTGCATGGCTGATGAAGTCGGTTGCCCTCGAGCTTCACGTTACAACTGGTGCACAACAACGGTCGCATGCACAGAAATTGGTCAATGTGCTCTATGTCGAGCCGATGCAAACAACCGCATCGCAGCAGACGGAAGACGAAGATGACATGGAGCTTGCAGACGACGATTATGATGGCATGGGCCCCTCGTCGAACTATCCCACGTCGTTTGAGCAACCACTTACAAAGATCATGGAAATCTTGAATTCCATGAGTTTCCATGATATGGACGCTCAGAGTCTCTCAGTGAGCATTCCATCAAAGATTCTGGAGATGATTAACTTGGAGGACTTCCGTCGGGACGGTATATACGATATTCGCGCTGTCCACCATCACTTAGTTGCGATATCAGAAAAGTCGGATCCAAAGGGGGAAGTACTCGGCGAGACAAGGAGGATACTGTCAGAACTTCTCAGGAGTAACTTTGGTCAGGAGATTGGCTCTGCTAGGTGCCATTGTGCGCAGGCATGGGGCCAAATGGTGCAAGTTACTCTCACTCGGTGCTTTTCACTCATCCCGGCTGATGTTCGCGAGGGAAAACTGTTTGAGATATTATCCACTTTACTGCCGAAGATGAACTACAGTCCTACTGCCCCATCGATTGCCGAGGGAATGTCTACCGTGGTGCTTGTTTTGCTAAATGGGATGCAGAAAGATCGGACATTCCAGTCCTTGATACAGACGGCTACCTTACAATCCGAATCTACAATATCTACAATTCGTTTGCCAACTGAGACTTTGCAACAGGTCGTACTTCGCGGGATACTGGACGGAATAGGAAAGTCGGCGGCCTCCTTAACTATGCGAGGCAATCTTTATGTAGCACTTTTGAAGTTTCTGCAGTATACGAAACCTGAAGAGCTGGAACTTCTTCAGCGCTCAGTGTTGGGTCATTCCATCTCCAATGGCCAAGCCGAGAACGATAACACGCTTTTGGTAGCTCGTCGTGAGCGCTTGCTTCAGGGCAACTATCTTATCATAGATGGCTATGGTCAGAAATTATTGGACACGATTTGTCCCGATGCGACCGGTGGCAACGGTGTTTGGAATATAGTTTCCTTTGCGGTCCTTGATGCAATATATGAACTTGCATCATGGAGCAAAAAGGAGCAGAGAACAAGAGGCAATGGGATCCTTGATATTCTGGTCCAGCGCAATTTCCTCGGTGACGTCGTCAGAACTATTAAACATGAGGATGATCGGGCATTGCAGGATCTCCTGAGAAATGAGCCAGGTAAACTTGACCGTCATGTGACGAGCCCTTGCCGCTTTGTAGAACTAAACCCAGGCTTCTGTCTCAGATGCAATGAATTCGCAGCTCATTTTTGAAGTGAAAATGGCATTCCTGCTCCGATTGTCTTTGACATCGGACGGAGCCAGAAAATTGCTAGAATATGGAGTCTTTGAAGCGCTTTCAGATTGTAGATTTGTGGACCTTCGGCCCGACGTGGAAGCTCGCATAACTGGTAACGTTACTGTACTAGATTGCACTAGGGGGCACTCGAGGCTAATGCAATAGGCACGCTATTCCAGACTATGATGACATAGTACCGCCTGCACATGAGCGTTACCATCAAGTTCTGCTGCCAACTTTAGAGCTTATTTTATCTGTAGCGCAACATACTCACGACGACTACAGCGCGCCCGCCAGGGTATGAGCATAATCACGTCCACGCCAAACCGTGCCTAAACTAAGGATTTCTTTAGGTTGCCGGCTTTGTGGTTGCCCATCAGCATGTTTTGGCAAAGATATTGAAAGATAGCTCTCAGTATATCACATTGGCATCCTTAAAGGAGCTAGAACTGACGACGGGTCTGTTGTCATACTTGGCCCCCCGGCAGGAGCTTATGGAAAAAGAGGTTGGAACTATGCGTCATATTTAGCGTCATGCATCGCGGGACTTATAGACGATTTCGCTCTCAGTTACCTGTAGCTGGACACTCTAGCTTCCACGCCCTCCTCCTAGCCCTATTGAACAAGTATGCCTCACCAAGTCGATGGATTAGCCAGCTCAAGCCGATTAGTCGGGTTGAACAGGAGAAGCATCGTACCATGGTCGCATGTAAGACTCTTGTTTCATATAGCATGCGATAAGTCAATCCTTTACACTCCTCCCAGTCCTAGGAAGGCCTACGGATGTCAGTAATTTCCGGCAGGAAGCTGAGACCCTAGTAACCAGCATTTGCCGAAATCTATTGTCTTATTGTCGCACTGCAAGCGAGTGGAAAGAAGCTGAAGGTACAACGCGCCGATACCTCTCCCAGATTGAAGTATGCTAATAACTGAATCAGGAGGACTCGGCAAGTCAATTGTTCCGCGGCCACCTTTATTCACCCCGTCCTTTACCATGGAAAATGACCGGATTCCGAGCGCTGGGTTGGTAGCAGGTACGGAAGATTACCAAAGTGCAATGCGTAATTGTATGTTGAGACTGACCATATCATAGGTCAACCAAGACCTTCCATGTACACCATTTGCGCGTTCACCTCACGAGTGGTCCAAACCCTGATGCAGTCAATTGAGGACTACAAGCATTTAAGTCTTAAAATTGCTGAAACGCATCGACTGTCTGTCGATGAAGTCAACGAGGTATGTCAGTATGGTTTTAATGCATATGGACATCGTCCTTACATTACTGTGCGCTCGTAGATAACCCGTGATGTCACCGAGTTTGAGGAAGAGCTGTCAGCCGCGCAGAGGCGACAATGGGCTCTCCTTCAGCTTGATAAGACTTTAAAGAAGAAGGCTGACGATGTGTGGTCTTTCCTATGTACGTGAAAATATTTTGTGTCTTCTCTTGCGGGGATACTCATTTTTGTCCCATTGCGCAGATCTCCTTGAGCATCTTCTGCTATTACTATGGCGTCACCTTGTAACGTTTATCGCAGAATATCATGTCATGCCTCCGCGTTCCCGAATAGCCACCGAGAAGGAGAATTTGGGACCGCAAATCAACACTTGCCTCGCTCCAATAATAACGCGTGTTCAGGCTCTCGAACTGGTTAGTTGGAAGTGCAGCTCCAATGACTGTTTAAAGGATCTATCTGACGAGTTTTAATATCTACTGCACAGAATGAAGACATTGTTGGTAGCCTAGGCAATGTGGAGAGCCGAAAAACATTTTTGAGCATGCTCGTCCGACAATTGCGAGAGCTCCTCCAAAGCGTACAGCAAGACTAAACGACCAAAGAAGATCTTGGTCACCCTGGACAATTCATGCGGGCCTCAGAGTGCACGTAGATTCGCGCGTGTCCCCGTTTGTGGATTTAGTTAATTGTATATTCTGTACAAACTCCTACCTGTCTGCCCCCCGCAACCCCACCATCAGGTCATCCGGAAAGATGGACATGGATATCGGAGTATATATATATGTATAAAGGGAAACTTTTCCGCTAATAAAATTCTGGAATTGCACATTAAAAGAACATTCGTGCATCACCACGGAAGGAACGAGAGTCAAACACAAGGGAATCCCTTCTCGCTTGTAAGCTGATGGAATCGGGGACAGAAACGTGCTTTGTCTGTGGTAGGTAAATGGAGTGTCACGTGAAGCCTATGTCGTCATCAGTAACCGCTGCTGATTGGTCCACAAGGCTAGCCATGAGTTCGAAATTCGGTTGAGGTGTTGCAAGTGTTCTTGATTTCTTTTTAGATTTGCTCTTGTTCTTTGATCGAAACGTCAGAGTCGTTGCGCTGCAGGAACTGTTCCGTCATCGAATGCAGAATGAATCGGCAAGGATTCTTTCATCAGTGGGGGTCTTCCATTAGGATACCGCCATTGTTGCACGTGTAGGGGTCTGGAAGCCTCCTCCCTGAACAGTGCCAAAGGAAATTTCATGTGCAATACAACATTGCTGCTTGTTTGATTATACTGGTTATCAGTTTGGATGGGGGTGCGCTTATATAAAGGACAGCCACAAAGAAAGTTCACTCCCATCAAACATAGCAACCATGGGTACTCAATTGGCCGCGAGCGCACTCGAGTCTAGCCGTTTTACACGCCATCATGTCAAGGCAGTCGTCGTTGCCGGGGTGGGATTCCTGGCTGACCAATATGACCTTTTCATCATGTCAGTTTGTTTTTCATCAGTTGCTTACACGTTCAGACATTAATGATGATAGACTTTTTGACTCTGTACTAGTAACCTTATCGTGCCAATGTTGGGTTATGTATATTTCGCCTCCAACCACAATTCTATTCCAGACTCCCAAAAGTCTATATTAGTAGCTGCTGTAAACCTCGGTGCCATTATCGGACAGGTGAGCCTTACATGTATCACAATGCTGGTTCCTTTTACTGTCTTACCGGACCTTGTGTGCTTTATTTGGTAGTTTACATTCGGTCTCTTGGCGGACAAATTCGGAAGGAAGAAGATGTATGGAACGGTACGGTTGATTCCATCATTGTTCTCTCATCGTTTTTGTGACTTTTAATCATGATCTAACCCATAATTTAGGAACTTATGATCATCATAATGGGAACCGTTGCTGGATCACTCGCTGGGGGTGGCCCGTACCTCAGTGTTGTGTTCACCCTTGGTTTCTGGCGATTCATACAAGGAGTAGGCATCGGAGCTGATTATCCAATGTCTGGTAGGGCTATATTCTCGCTTTGAGCACGTAACTACAGTTCCTCTGACACTCAAGTCGTTTCTTTAGCCACCATTGCTGCGGAATTTGCCAATCTTCGCAATCGTGGGGTCATGATGGCCGCTGTGTTCTCTATGCAAGGGTTTGGGCTTCTTTTCGGGGTTTTGGTGGCCCTTATCGTTCTACCGTGCTTCAAATCAGCCATCAACGAAAATGTTCAGGCATTCGATCATGTCTGGCGTATCATTATGGTATATTTCTGTCTTCCGCTGCAGTAGGTAACTGTATTGCCGGTCGACTGGTGCTTAAACACTGTTCACAGGCTGCTGGATTGATCCCAGCCTTGCTGGCCCTCTATTACCGCCTCACTATTCCGGAATCTCCTCGATATACAAGCGACATCACCAGGGACGAGATTAAAGCATTGCGCGATGCGAAATTGTTCCTCAAAGAAGCCTCAGACGAAGGAAGTATAACAGTCACTGAGTGCAACCCAACGGCGCCCGTGCGCTTTGAGCACAACATAAGCTCGTTTCGTGCCTTCTTTGGACAGTGGAAAAATGCGAAATTATTGATGGGAACGGCTGGCACATGGGTAGGTTGCTGTTAGGATTCATAATGTACTCAGCAGTCACTGAAATGGTTTCCTTCAGTTTCTCATTGATATCGCTCTTTATGGGCTGGGTTTGAACAATAGTATAATCCTATCGGAGATCGGCTTCGCTAAGGGTGATACTCCGTATGACTCTATGCTAAAAATTATCTTGGGAAACCTGATCATTTCGCTGTTGGGAAACTGTAGGTGTAAACATCTAGAATGACTGCATTGGCTCTCGATGTAACGTTATGCTTTACATGTAGTTCCGGGGTACTTCGCTGCAGCTGCTGTCATAGATACGATGGGCCGCCGACTCCTGCAGCTCGTTGGTTTTGCCGCCTTGACTGTATTCTACGTAAGTCTTAATGCGTCGCTTATGCATCCATTAGAGCTGTACTCAAATATCTGGCGCTCATCTCGCAGGTGGTTATTGCCTCGGCCTATCACCAGATCCTGGACACATCGATCGCGTTGTTCGTTGTCATCTACACGTGCGCGCAGTTCTTTGTCAACTTTGGTCCCAATGTGACAACGTTCATTATTCCCGGGGAGGCGTTCCCAACCGAATGGCGAGCGACTGCGCATGGGATATCGGCGGCGTGCGGAAAGATTGGAGCGTTCATCGCATCGTATGCATTTACTCCTGTTGCAGCGTCGATCGGTGTCAATGGCACTATTGGTGTCCTTGCCGGGTGCATGTTCTTGGGTTTCGTGCTGACGTATTTCACAATTCCCGAAACAAAGGGACTGGCTCTTGATGGCGGCATTAACGGTAATAGTATGGAGACTATCGACGTTGTAACGGAGCGAAACGATTCATTGGACGGCATTCAAGGTAATAGTATGGAGACTATCGACGGTGTAACGCAGCAAAACAATTCAACGGACGGCATTCAAGGTAATGGTACGGAGACTATCGACGTTGTAAAGCAGCGAAACGATTCAATGCGCGAACGTTAAGCGTGTAATCTGTTTGGGGATCGGATGGGAAGGTACAATTATCGATAGTCTCATTTAGTGCTGCATCGGATTGATTCTACAGTGCAGAATTTCTCAGTTTGACACAATGACATTTTCATTCGATCTCAAGACTTGAATTAAACCTTCGACGGAGCCTTTCTCTGTCCATCCACTTGCTACCCAAAGTTATCGCCGGCCATGTTCTGTCGGGCACTGATCCTGAAATCTGACTTGTAGTGATGGCACTGCGGCCTAATCTTGTAGTTTCTCCGTAAAGTTCGACGTATGATTTGATTATATTCTTTGATGATTGGAAGGAATTATGTCCCCCCAGTCACTATCGCCAATTAAGACAATATCAACCTTCTATCTCTATGCTACATTCACTGTCTGAAAAGCTACTCTCAGGCACACTTTCAGTCTCGAATGCAGAGAGCCCCTTGCCATCAATCACAAACAGCGCTTCTACAAACTGAACAAGAACCAGTACAACGAGAATATGATAGACCAGGTGGTGCTTGAGAGGGAGTGAGCTGCTGAGGGACCATGACCAGATGGCTCCCGCGAGAGCAGGTCCGATAGTTCTATTGAACAAGCAGCGATTCAGCGCAACAGCAAACGGAAAAAAAAATGAACCTAAGGGAGAACAGACATCAGTACGAACCTGACACCTGCTGCCGCGCATTGACCAACTCCATTCACAGTTCCAAGATTTGCGGGGTCGGTGACAGAGTTATTGACCTACGAATAAACGTGAGTGAGAGTTCAAAATTGCAAAGTATTGGATACACTAGTAAGTTTACCAGAATGGTAACACTCGTAAATGATACGACATTAAAAAATATTCTCCACCCAAGACAGCTCATCAATGCACCCCATACCAGCCAATCGATTTGGCCATCCTCGGTACGCCCACGCTCGGACCCTCTCGCTTTGGCAATAGCATTAACAAAGGGTACCGCGACAAATGCTGGTATCAGTCCCAGGAGCGCTGCACGATAAAGATACAAGGCCCCGTATTTCCGCTCCAGGCGTGGATAGATAAATATTTGGATAAATAAAGTTAATATGCCCAGCATCGATAGGCTGACGCCAATATCTTTTGACTGAAACCCCAGTCCACCACGCCCGAGAGAAGTAGAGGCGTATAGAGGATACGTCTCGTCAAAGATGATTTGTTGAAATGCCCATGACGCAAAAGCATACAGCGAAAGAAGCGTGAGTCGAGTCAATGCCGGACGCCTTGCATTGCTTCGGTTGGCATGCGGCAATAGAGGACTATTCTCGTTGTCGCATACTTCGGGACCATTCTTGTTTCTTATGAGTGTTTCCTTGAGGTTGAAATACCCGATAGTAAATCCAATTGTGCTAACCGCGGCGCTAACAAGACAAGGCAATAGGAAAGGGTATTCCCGCCAAAAGGGTGTGTCGAACCAAGAGGGAAATGTCAGAGCTGGTTGACTAAGGAGTCCGCCGACCATTGGCCCACCTGCAAACCCACTGTTGAGCTGCCACGAAACCAAGGGTAATAATGACCAATCAACTTACAAATGGACCCAATGCCCATGGACAATCCAAGAAGAGAGAAGGCTCTGCCTCTGTTGCTGTTGTCAGTTACTTCACCTAACATGCTCTTGGCCACGCCAATATTGCCTTTAGAAACACAATCAGTATCTCCACTTTACTCGTGTCCATCGCATCCACCTACCATTCAGTAAGCCACCAATCGTCCTAGCTGCTATAGCCCATTATAACGACTTGCTCAATCCAAATAGAACAATCTGCGAAAACAAACTAGTTAATAACCCAAGTGTTTGTAGGACACATTACAGGGATCAAGTCAGTACCGCGCAAGCATTTCCAGCTAGTCCCAAGAGCAGCACCGGCCGCCGTCCTATTCGATCACTCAACGTCCCCCATGGCAGTGCCGATAAACATTGTGCTCCCGCAAATGCGGCGGTGATGAATCCCACATAGTAACCAAGGGACTCAGAATCTGGTGCAACTCCAAAGCTTTCTACCTACACAAGAAACCTAGCAATTAGAAGAACAATACAAATCGAAACGAATGAGCGAGTCACTTGTACGTGGACATACCATAAACACAATAAAGGGAAACAAAATGGTAAACTGAAATGGCTCACACAAGATTACGGTCATCAGAACTACCAACTGCTTCGTGGGCAGAGGAGTGCGAGCAGGCATGTTGATGTTATCAGAACAGCCGTTGGCATCATTCTTTTGGTTGTTGTGAAAGGTGTCGGCAATCCCTATTGGCATCAATCCATCGTTCTCATCTATAAGCTCAGGTTGTGAGAGGAGGGGTGTGCTCTCTTGAGGTGGCATGGTGGAGCGGATGGATATTTTGGCAAATGTTACAAGCGGGTTACTCTATGGTCCCCAAAGGCTCTTTAGATCTGACTGACTTGACGACGAGCAGCAACAACAACAAACACAATACCTTGCTAAAAGAAATCTAAAATCATCTTTTCTCCCCCACCCTGCAATGTGGAGTAGAGGGCGGTAAAGATCTTTGAAGAGTCTCCCAAGATCAGCGTGGCGCAGCTGATTACGAGGATCGCGACATTCTCCTTGCGATCAACGGCAACTCTCTTGTTTCCTGCCATCTTTCAGCTTTGGAGGGATGCACTTGATCGTTGTGCATTCGCTTCTTGCGTGGAAGAGCGCAATAAATTACAAGAATGATGCCGTGTTTATCATTTACAGATTGGCCATGGGTTTTCAGCAAACCCACCGTTGACAAACGACGGCTTTGGATAACCTCTGGAGAGGGCACCAGATGTTCCCCCTTTGATCTTATCGCATCTGGAAAACCATCTAAATTACAAACGAACCCAAAAAAAGATGAAGCCCGCGGAGATGCGCAAAGGGAGCATTAATAAGCTCCCAGCAAGCATGTATAAATATGGATACTCGCCTTTGGGGATTCCCTTCAAAAACACCCTTTCTCGCACCTAAACTGGGAGATTGAGATATGCATCGTCTGGCTACCTGCCTCGCTTTACTTATCGGCCTTGCTGCCGCGCACACCGAGACGACAAAGAAGCCCAACATTGTATTTTTACTGTGCGTATTGCAATCTCGCAAAATGGGCCAATGGTGGGTTCTGATATTCGTCCTAAACTAGTACCGATGATCAGGATCAGCGGATGGGAAGTCTCGAATACTTGCCTTTGATACGCAAGCATTTAATTGAAAAAGGTACACAACTAAGCTCCGAGGAACCTTTGATATTCTCGATTTCACCTCACACCAATGTCATTTGTCAGGAACAATCTTCCCCAATCATTATGTAACGACATGTCAGTAGGTCGTCGATATCAAATCTCATAGCAGACTCTCATCTTTCTTGCCAACAGCTATTTGCTGTCCCTCTCGTGTTTCGATCCTCCGGGGACAACTGGCTCATAACCATAATTTCACCGATGTCTTTGCACCACATGGAGGGTACGATAGATTTCTGGAAAAGGGTCTTAATGAAGAGTATCTGCCAAAATGGTTGCAGGCGGCAGGTTATGATACTTATTATATC
The DNA here is from genome assembly GCF_000182565.1 of Spizellomyces punctatus DAOM BR117. NCBI lineage: Eukaryota > Fungi > Chytridiomycota > Chytridiomycetes > Spizellomycetales > Spizellomycetaceae > Spizellomyces > Spizellomyces punctatus. The sequence goes on from NW_015971544.1 coordinate 455,814, forward strand.
GGAAAGGTGCATATCTATGCATCAACTCTCGTACATAAAGGCAAAATTGGTGATCAAGATTCATTCCATGACACTAGTTTCTGAATGGCTACGGACTCGACAACTACCAGCAAACCCCTGGGGGCTGGAACATCTTTGATGCGCTAATTAATCCTTGGATTTACGATTACTTCCACTCTGTCTTTTCTCGGAATGGTGCCGAACCCAGACACTATCCGGGATGGCATCAAGTCGATGTAATTGCTGAGAAGGGTAAGCGCTGTATTTGTTAATTATCTGAAAATGGAGTCTAATCCAAAATCATTCTGTAGCGCTTGATGTTTTGGAATCACATTTGAAATCCAAGGAGAAGCCGTTTTTCTTGTACCTCGCTCCCACGGCACCGCACACTACAGTGTACTTGAGTAGTCCAAGATCCGCTAAAAGCTTGTATTCCAAAGATAACTAATCTCTGCTCCTGCCCACTTCAGAGCGTTTCCGCCCGACGCTACCGACGAATCAGACATTATAATTACAGAAGCACTTCCAGCTGTTAGGCATCAGCACCTGTTTTCAACTGTGAAGGCTCCACGTGTGCCAAATTTCAATACCGCCAACGTGGAAGGGAAGCCCAGGTACATCAACCAACTACCGTTGCTTAACGATTCAACAATCGAGACTCTCGATCGGTGGTATCGACAACGACTGAGGACCTTGCAGTCCGTGGACGAATTGCTCGACTCTGTTGTCAAGACCTTAGAAGAAAATGGCGTCCTAGACAATACGTACATGTGAGTATAAGGATCAGTTTGTGTGCAATATTGCGTATTGTTGATGTTGATTTTACTAGCTTTTTGACTGCGGATAATGGATATCACATTGGTAAGTTCTTGAGCGGTTTGGAGAGCATTTGGCAAAATTGTTTAATACGATTGTGTCCCCAGGAACGCATCGCCTGAATGCAGGAAAGACAACACCTTATGAAGAGGATGTCAACGTACCCTTCATTGTCCGGTATGTGAAAGCAGTGGCAGTAGCGCTTGACGATAGCAACTGACACATTCATCTGGGCTATTAGGGGGCCCGGCGTCAAAAAAGGAGCGGTTAACGACAATGTCAACACGTCAGTACGCTAGCAAGTGCATTTGATTAACTAGCAGTTTCATCGCTGTAACAACCGGTCAAAAATAGGCACACAGATATTGCTACGACCCTTCTGCAGATAGCCGGCGCAAGCTTGCCACCAATCGAACTCGACGGCATTCCAATCCCAATTCACGAGTCCGATTCGATCGACGACGAGGCGGTTTACGAAAGTTTCAATGTGGAATTCTGGCGGCCAGTTGTGCCCGAAGTATGCAAGCTCGTATGAGCAGTACACCTCTCCTATCCGTTCCTAACCCCAATGCCTTCCTAGCTTTATAACATCCCGTACGCACTCGAAAACAATTACAGATCTGTACGTGTAGTTGCCCCCGATTACAGCTTTCTGTATACAGTCTGGTGCACTGGCCATAGGGAGCTCTACAACCACACCGCTGATCCCTACCAATTACACAATATCTACGAAACCGTCGATGGGCGAGTACTGCAGCGGTTGGATGCGTTGTTAGTTGCGCTGCATGAATGCAAGGGCAAAACATGTAGTAAGCCTTGGGAGGTGCGTGGAACTCTAGAACGAATACGGACTGTGAAGTTGCCTGTGACTCTTCAGCTGTGCTCATCCGGCTGTCTTTGCCCAGTATATCCACAAGGCCAAACACGCTAGAACGCTTCGTGATGCCCTATCTCCTTCGTTGGACCCCTTTTATGAAAAACATCAACACCGCCTGCGAATCAATGCGTGCCTAGACCATTACGAAAGGGAAAACGAAATTGTGGAATCAACGACTTCCGAGGTGCACGGTAGTAGTCGCCTCGTGTTGCAAGGACAAGGACATTCACAAGGTCAAGACGATTTCGTCGTGGCGCAAAACAATCTGAACGCCCGATGGGGGCGTGCGATAAAGGGAAAGCGGTATAAACATCCCAGAGTGAGGAAGATCTTTGAACCGCGGACGGATATTGAAGAGTATGGGTATGTTGTCTTACTCTTTCGGGGATTGCCAGGAGAAGTGCAACCCTCCTAATGCTGGATTGTTTGCTTAGGGTGCCGCTTACCGTTGAAGAAGTTAAATTGGGGCTCAAGCCTAATGCATATGATTACGATTAGGGATGGGTTCTTGTATTACTTATCGGTCAGGTTGTTTACTGTTCTATACATGTTCGCCTTTGCGCAGGCATTTGTTAATCCGCTGTCGATTTCGAGAGAACACACCAGGCAAAGCATATTCCAGTTTACATGCGAGTAAACATGCGACTATATTCTGGCAGAGCTGTTCCATAGAAATTCTGAGTTATTCACATATGTACTATCCTGCTCCAATACCTAACCTGACTGAAAATTCCTATCCTGTGTTTATCTACAAATGTACCGTTTCTACCTAAGATTTCATATTACTCAGAATATTATCCACTACCAGTTGAATGGCTTCTTCCACCGTTTGAGGCTTCTCAAGAGTTCCAACCCACAAAGTTGGTGATTTACCACCCTCTCCAGGAAAGAGCTGATCAAGAGTCCGCGCAATAAACTTTTGTGCCTTTTCCTCAATCAGAACAGAGGAAGATTGAAGAGCAGACATGCGGGCTTTAAGATATGTCAACACGACAGAGGTCATGTAGACCGTACTAAAGAGATTGTCGTCTATATTCCGTGGAATATCGGCTTTGAGACTTGCCAAGCCCTCGGATACTGCTTCAGCAGTAAGGCCAAGAATTTGGATAAGGCGATCGCTTTTTGGCCAGGATCCAGCAAACGACTGTTCGGCAGTGATCAAATGGAGTAAGGCATGAGGGTCTGATGATGGCTTTGGAGCACTTTGCAAAGACGGCGGTGCGCAAGGCAATGCTGGTGCCACAGCACCTCCAGGTGCACCAGATCCTCCAAACATGGGAGCCATCGCGGAGCTCAATTGCAAAGGTTCACTGTCCATAGCCACCTCATCTGCAACGTCCTCGTACTCCACATCGTCCTCCTCGGAATCCTCATCGTTCTCAGAGTCTGATCCACCTCGACAGCTCAGCGAGAAGCGAAGAAGGGACCCTATGTCGTCCGCCGGATCTTGGTAGCCACGTTCAACTGATCCAAATGTTACGTTGCTCGCGCCGTACCCTGACATGTAGGTTGCCTTGGGTACAGTAGAAAAACCGGCTCCAGATTTGCAAGAGCCGCCGCTACTTCGAATAGCGCTAAGCAAGTCTGCCTTGGAGGACTCAGTAAACGGTTTAGCTGCTCTGCATGATGCTGGTGGCGGTCGTGGTGGTGGTAAAGACGCAAGCGGTACCACACGTGGTTCAGCTGCTCCCCATGATGTTGCTGCTGCTGCTGCTGGTGGTGGTGGTGAAGGCGCATACGCTGCCAGACACGCCACCCGCTTCCGCATTCTGCCAGGACTCATTCGCCAATGCTGAGCGACTATATCTAATATCAAATCAACCAGGGTTAGTGTCACCGTTCAATAAACCACCAGCAATGCAAGGACATACCAGACACATCTATCTTGCGTTCGACCTTTGTTTCCTCATCGACAACTATCCAGCTCGTATGCTTGCTGGCAAGATGATAGTGGACACCTAGTCTGACAACTTCCTGCTTGATCATGCTATCGGGTACCGCGACAAAACCTTTCTTCTCCAAGAAAGGTCCAATCCAGCTCCTGCCTTCTTCTAGATCTTGAATCAGTTTACGGGCAGCAAGGGTATGTACCATGGGTGTGTCTCCTGAGGAAGAAAGCCTAACAACTGGCACCTCTAATTCCACTGGCCCGTCTGGAGTGCTGCCCGTAAGTAGTACTTTGGATGGAATCTGAATGGTTGGCGCCAAGATAGCGTAAGTCACGAAACGGAATCCAGGGAACAAGGGCGGAATTTGGAATGGAGCTGTCTGGACATCGCGCTTCAAATCGGGGATTGAAAGTGGAGGTGGAGATTTGGAGGCAATTGGGTTTGGGTTGAATAGATTGATGACTGTTGGCTGTGATTCCTTCTCAGAGCTGACGGTAGTAGCTTCCGTGCTTGGGTTGATAATTTCAAAATCGTCGTCAACACTTTTGGCTTCAACCCACGAGATGCGAAGGTTTGTAATCGGAGGAATCAGTGCTGCTTTCAGCATCTTTACAACTTTTTCCTAATGGCAAAAAGGTTATCAGAATGGCTGTCCATTTTATGAGCAAGACTTTTCGCAGACCTACCTCCATTCTTTCGTTTGACAGCACAAATTGGGCAAAACCTTGACCTGCTCTCGATAACCCCTCAACAAGGTGATGAGACACGGCATCGCCAACCCCGAGCGAAAAGACTCTCACGAACGGCTCTTTTCTCTCTTGGGCATCATTAACAGCAGATTCGATCTGTTTAATAACCTCAAGTACGTTTGTTACTTCTCCATCCGTGAGCACGAAAATCTGCGTTGGCATCTTCTTATTCCTATTCTTCAATACTGTCGATAATGCGCTAGCTATTTCCGTGCCACCCATGTCCGCTTGCATATCGCCAACAGCTCGTAGTGCAAGCCCGAGATTCTCTTCAGTGTACTCGTACGACGTTGGGAAAAGCGATGTATGAGTAGATCCAAACGAAACAATGTTGAAGAAATGGCCATGAGGGATCGAGCGGAGAAACAACTGAAGAGCTGTTTTGGCCTGCTCAATTTGACGGCCTTGCATGGAGCCTGATCTATCAATGATAAACACAAGTTCGCTCGTGCGGATTTCGGTAAGTGCGAAGCGGGGGCTCAGGGTTAACGCCAGCGCGTTAGTGCCTTCCGTAGGATGCGGTTCGGCAACGCAATGTGGTTCATCTACACCCTTGGCCTTGACAAGAAACACAAAGTCCCCATTGAGAAAGGTGTCCGAAATGAATCCTGCACCTGCTTTACAAGGATCTCGAGGCTGAGACTCATCGTCTCCTCCCAGCGAGATCTCCATTGAATGTGATGGAGACTTTACGGAGAGAATTGGATATGTCATCTCACAACGCACGGATATGTTTAGCAACGTCCCCGCGGGTTGCGATCCTGCCTCTGCGGGATGTGGTATGGATCCAGAATTGTAACGAGGTGCAATTGTTGTTGGAAGGACCAAACGAAGCTGATCTGCTTGAGCATCCCCCTTGAGCTCTGAGATGTATCTCAAATGGATGGTTACGACCTTTCCAGCAGGTATGTTACCAATTGAAGTTTGGAATACTGGAGAAAGTACTTTATTAGCTCACATTCAGTTAAACAGATACAAGGTCAATTTTCCTCGTTTACTCACCATCAGCGCTATGGCTCTCTAGTAACGATGCTAATTTGCCTTCATCAACTGCCTTCTGAAAGTCCTTTTTAGCCTCTGTCAATAATACTATGCGTTAGCTTCTCCGAAAGAGCAAAATAATACAAAGATTTCTCACCTTCTTTTTCCTTGACCTCTCCTCGAGCCTTTCGTCCATCTATTTCAACTTCAAAATCACATACAGCGGCACCTTCGTAAAGTGGAAAGATATATACGGCATCTACTGCCGCCTCATTGAAGCTATTTTGATAACTTTGCTCGACCAAGACCGATGCGACAGAGTCACGCACAGTGGCAACAGCATTAACGTAAGTTAACTTTGCGGTTTGCGGTTGAGGTTGCGGGTCGACACCGCCAGATATCTGTAGATACAGTCCGCATCTACCAGCATAAGGCTTTAGGAATGACGACAACATTTTCGATTGGCAATTGCTTTGATTGAGATGCGATGAAATTCAATTGTAGGGAGGAGATGCCAGGAACGCATTGCTTTTATAGATCTCAGCGGGCTGTGGGGAAGTTGCGTGTGTCGCGTAACTCAGCGTTGGTTACGTGATCGCCAAGACCTCCAGCAGCGCCTCGCCACGTAACGAAAAACACTTCTAGACGGCAAAGCCACTCCTGCAAGTATCACTGGAAAGTCATTCCATGGCGTACGTGTGCAGTTTACTGGCGACTTTCTTTTCTCGCCGCACATTTTGTTTGGCCTTTCAAATTCTTTCCAGTTCATCCAGAAGAGTTGGCAAGTCATATGTAACAGAGGGCATCAGATATACTGTGTACTTGATATCAACCGCCTCCTTGGCTCAGTTGGTTAGAGCGTCTGCCTAGTAAGCAGAAGGTCCCGCGTTCGAATCGCGGAGGAGGCATCACTGTTGTGGACCCCTTTTTTTGCTGATACTTTGTTTGAAAGTTTCTGCCAAGGAAAGTTCCACATGAGCTTTTTTATCATGAAAATCAGAAGGTTCGCCTATATGTGTAGGTTTCATTGTTGGTGTCAATTGCTGGGTGCAAACATGTGGTTTGTGCATGATCAAATCCTTTACGAAAATGGGCTATGGCATTTATGATTCTAGATGTATCTGCTGATCCCCGAGAATCAACAAGAAAAACAAAACTTCCTTTGTTTCCATTTGTTGAAACACAAAGCAAGCGGTCTTGCGGTGAGGGCAAACCCTTCAACTGTCCACGACCACTTGAAAAGGGCACGACGACAGGTCGCTTGAATCCCCCAAACAACACATTCTATTTTCAGTTGATGCAAATGAAATTCCTACCAAAAATAGTATCAATCTAACGCACAGTTCGCCCCCCCGTCACCCGCCGCCGTGGTCATTTCCGCTAGCCGCGTGTGTGTTTGTTTGTTTGTCGTTTGCATGACCGCTCCTTCGTTTCGACCTCTTGACGGCGAGTTGATAAAACTGCGCGAAGAGCGTTCAAGCCCCTCATCCGTTCATTCCATAATTTCCGTGTCTTTTTTTTCAAGTGACCTCTTAGGAAAAACAAGCCCATCAGAACCTCATCTTCTTTTCCTTTGCTTGACAAAGGCTACTTTTCGACCATGTCGTCAAGCCATGGGTTCAACCTGACAAGTCTCCTCAAGATTACCTCAAATTATACAGTATCGCATGGATTAGATGGATATTGGGGCCCAGTGACCTCCACGCTAGACTGGTGCGAAGAGAACTATATCGTCTCCCCATACCTTGCCGAATACTGGAACTCGACTACCAACCTCGTCTTCCTTGTCTGGCCTTTGATTGGGCTGTATTCCTGCTGGAAGACGGGAGCGGAAAAGAGATTTTGGGCAAGTTTTGCTGCTTTGATGTGCGTGGGGACAGGAAGTTTCCTCTTCCATGGAACCCTGCGATACGCTATGCAGCTTTTGGATGAGCTTCCCATGGCGATGGGCACTTGTGTCTTTGTCTACTGCCAGTAAGTGTCCATAAAATGCAAAATGTACATGGTATTTGTCCCTTCCCGGACTGACCATATTTCTATTTCCCTTAGCCTTCAAATGTTTTCCAAGAAGCTCTCGCCCTCCATCATCCTTGGTCTCTTCCTTACCTTCCTTCTGACCTGTACAGCTTATCTCGTCATCCAAACGCCGATTCTATTCCAAGCGGCCTTTGCCACCCTAACGCTCCTCCAACTCTTCATCGGCCTTTACAACCTTTACAAAATTTCCAAAGTCAACCCGAAAGCTGGTCGGACCCTGGGCAGAATGACGGCAGTCTGCGTCGCTTCCATGTTGACAGCCTTTGTCCTTTGGAACACTGATCAATTGCACTGTGGTACCATTCAGGAACACCGCAATCGGTTGGGTTATCCTTTCCGAGTCGGGTTGGAACTACACGCTTGGTGGCACTTGTTGACAGGGTACAGTGGGTATACTAGTGTAGTAGCCAGTCAATACGGCAGAGCTCTTGCCCTTGGACGGGAGGATGTTAGTTTGACATGGGTATGTGGAATATTGCCAGTTTGTGTAAGTAGAACCGACAAGATAAAGCATGCGTAGACATCCAATGTAGATATGCATAGTCTGTAACTATAGTAGTACTAAATGAGCTATAATAATACGCTATATCATATGGAGACTTCTTTACTTTGTCATTGAGCGCTGCTTGATATGCAAAAGGTATCCTTATTTACATCAAACACCAGCTCTGGTTGCTTGTTTTGACCACGTTTTTTTCCATTACCACATCATTAGATAATCACGCTTACACACCACGCGTCTCGTCTGCTCCCCCAAAAGTCCGATCGCGACCCAGTCCGACATTCTTTCACGGAGCGCAGCGGTGATAGCGATTAGAGGGTGTGGCTTCTTTGTTAGCTCATTGTATTTTATATATTAAGGCAAGAAAGGAACATCCTCGGCGCCAGACAGAGTCCACGTATACAACGATTTATCCTTCGGTTTTTGCCTAACCTTTGTGGAGCTTGGGCATGATGTATTTCCAGCCAGCACCCGCACCTGCTGCGGAGCCTTTCGACGCTCCACTGACTCGCCCAACGGAAATTCCATTCAAGCCTGACGTCCCTTTTCCTCCGTCTCTGTGCCCTCCCGCTCACTTACCTACCACCTCACACCAACCCGCACAACACTATGCGTCCTTGACCTGGGGCAAAGAAATGTCTTCATCGGGTTACCCAACCCACGCAGCTAACCAAACGGTTCCTGTTCCCGTTCAATTACATGTCCCCTATCCTCAGCCATTTATCACTGCGCCCGCCGCGGACGTTGTTGGACCCTCGGCCGCTGTGAGTCCCATGCCAGTGTCAGCACCCGTCGCTCAGGGATGGACTGCCGAGTCGTCCACCGGATACACTAGCACCAAAAAAGCTCGTCGTTCATCCCGACCACAATTGAGTAGCGTCCACTGGCAAGGGCCTCCTGCACCTGCTACCTGCATGCAGCAGCAGACCCAATCCATTTCCAACCATCAGCACAATATTGATTTCTCCCGACGCTATTCTATGGGCAGCACTGCACCCACGTCTCCCCCACCCATGTCGCAGGGCGCACCAGTCCCATTCCGGAAGGACTCTCTCCAGCCTCAACACCCACCGTCCTACTCAGCACAACCACAGCAACCGCCCATGCAACGCCGCTACACTTATCACTTGGGGGATGACGATGTCCCTTTACGACCTGTAAGATCGTATTTTCGCTGAAAAATAGCTATACCTGTCTAAATTGCCCAATTTTCAGCAAGGAATAGCTGGATGGGCTTCATCCATCATGAACCGAGTCGATTCGGTCGGAAACAAGATTGTGGATGCATTGGGATTTGGGGCACCGATGAGTACCGCTCCTTGGGACATGCGACACAAGGTATGTCATTCGTCACTCTTCCGTATGGATTAGCAAGGAATTTGAACCCTAGGTTAAATTAATTGCAGTATGATCAGGCACCACTAACCCACGTCGGGGTTGCGCGACCGTCTGGTGAGAAGGGTGCAAGTCCAGTCAAGCATGCAGCTTTGCATCAGTCCTACGATCCATCTGCTCTCGTTTAACTCGGTGGAGAGTGTGAAACAAACAGATGTAATCTGGCAAAACACTTTGATCCGGAAGCGCGAAAACTGTGTACATCATTACGGTCGACCTCATGATAAGAATCAGAAGTAGGGACTAGGCTGAATAGACATTCCTAAACTCCATTGTTTTGGTGCAAAAGGAAAACATCATGCTGGATTTACAAATAAAATGCATACGATCTACAAGTACCATAGCCCCGTTCCCGCAAGTTCTTTTGCATCTACCCTACTACTTCTTCTCCAGCGACCGCCTGCTCATTCCCACCTTCGCCAGTATCTTCCAAATTGTGAAGCTTCCTCCCTACTAAAAATTCTTCTTCTTTAACTTGCTCCATCCATCTCTTTACAAAACCCACAAGTACCCAAAGAATGCCTCCAAGGAGTGACGAGAGCAGTGCACCGGGGAAAACCCACCGTAACGCATCGGTTGATACGGTGCCGTCCTTTACCATCATCTGCATCAGAATCCCTAGGGCCCAAGGGCCAGCTGCCAGTCCAATGCATATAGCAACTAACGGGAACAAGACCTTTTGCCAGATGGGACCAACACGTAAACGGCGTACGCCACCCCGAACTAACTCTGTCAGCACCCGCTTAACTTCCGTGTCTGGTCCCACCATCACTAGCGCCCACGCTATCTTCATGTATACAGCTCCCAGAGCCCAGTCCTGAAGCACTGCCTGAACCAATGCTCTTGTCGGAGGACCACCGGCGGTCCGTGGAGCGGTATGGCCATCAACCACAGACGCGCGCCCAGTACCCAATGGCCGGAAGGGCTGTATTAGGTACAGATCAAATACCAAGCCC